>NC_056733.1:808845083-808887207 GCF_019279795.1 Protopterus annectens | reverse complement strand
GAAAAACAACCCTTAAAAAAAAACTGTGTCAAAATATACTTTCTCAGTCAAACCCATGATTTATTATCTTACTGCGAAAGTATTAAAACATGGAAACTTGTA
This sequence comes from Protopterus annectens, assembly GCF_019279795.1. Lineage (NCBI taxonomy): Eukaryota > Metazoa > Chordata > Ceratodontiformes > Protopteridae > Protopterus > Protopterus annectens. Next base: position 808,887,105 of record NC_056733.1, on the reverse strand, counting down.
CAATTAACAGTTGTGAATATGTACAGTATATAAACTAATGCAGAACATATAGATTTTGCAGTTTCATTTACTAACATATGCATTAGACAGACACAGTATGTATAAACTGTGCATCATAATTTTTATAATGGGTTGGATTCAACACAGCTGCACAAAGGATAGTGAATGAGTTGGCATCACACGTCACTGCCAAGACAATGTCACACTATTTGGCATTCACTAAGCAGCACTACCTGATGTGTAGAGCCACTAAATGGAGATAAATTGCAGAATATGCATGAAAGCATAAATAGCTTAAATACATGCTAATTAACCAATAAAGTGATTGTGTACAAACAATGTAGGCTTTTGTCATGCATACCCAAATCTTTTGAAATACAAGCATGATTATTACACTTAGAAAAAAATGTTATGGGTTGCTGCTGCTATTATCATACTGAAAGTGCAACATGTTTTAAATCAGGGTGCTGCCTGTTGGACCTCAAGTTTTTTCTCTAGGCATTAGTTTAGGTAAAGTTTTTCCCATTGGAGGCTTTTCAACCTTTTTGTGGTTGATTCCAGTAGGTCATATAGTTGAGCTTCTGATGGTGGATCGTCGAGTACTTCAGTCATCTCCCCATCAAATGGGAGGGTGGATGGGATGATGCGGATATTAAACCAGGAGACTGTCATCTTATTGATGGATGTGGATCTGGATATTTTACAAAAAATCCTGAGCTCCTAGGAGTGGAGTGCAGGCAAAATCAAATTAGGGATGCTGATCTGAAAAATATCCAAGGGGGTTATGAACACTGTGGGATTTCTTGCCATCTGGGATGGAGTCAGTGCCAAGAAAAACCTACTAAAAACTAAATTAAGCAACTCCTGATATAAAACTTCAAAACAAAACTGGAATGTCAGTTTTACCTCCAAGTCAGAAAAGCCCCAGGACTGAACACAGCAGCCTCCACAAACTGTATTTTGAACCTCAGACAGTTGAATCACCATCTATTTTATTGACTTTGGGTTTATTTATGGATGCGTTTTGCAAAACTATCCTCATATTTCAAAATGGGCACAAGCTTTAATGCGACATCTTTTCACTAAACCTTTCACTCGAGGTATGTGACAACTTTTTGGAACATTTTTTACATTTTTATAGACACTCATATAACTGGAACATTTGCCTTCACTCTAGGAATGTGGCACTTTTTGGAGCATTACTTCTTTTCTGTTTTATTCTCATGATTTTTGGTGCTGAGCTTATATGTGACCATCTTAAGAATATGGACACTCATGCTGCTGGGACATTGTTTATTAAATCCTTTGCTCTAAGTATGTATTTCAATTTTGTTGTAACTATTTCCGCTACTTCTGACTAAATCTAATGCTCTGATCAAACCACATGTTACAAAGATTGTTATGCTAATGTTTTTTTCATTTTAAATTTTAATTCTATTATTAATTTTAATTTCAGTCCAAGTTAGAATGCACCAACTGGAGTTTGTGGCTTCCTTATCCTTCACAGGTCAGAGTTATCAGCTTCGGCATAAACTTATGCTAAATATTTTTAGGCCCCCTTCATATATCTACCCATTCAATTAACATCCCCAGGAAGATCCACAAACTTCTTGTCTATTTAATCTGAATTTAAATGTAATTATAGATAGTCTTTCCAATGGGTTGTTTCCCATTGGCAGCTTATGGCTACTCCAGACGCCTTCCACACCAAGGAGTCTGTTGTTTAATGGAGAATGGAGTAATTAAATTCTGTGCTAAGTCAGTGAGTTTAAAGTGTAAAACATAAAGAAGATGGGCTCAAATGGCACCAAAACCATCTGTCCAGTCCATTTAAATAAGCAGTAAGTATGAAATAGATCACTCTTCCCTGCTTCTCAGCATTCCACTCTTATTTAGAGCATATAATCTGAATAAGCTGAAGTTATATCCAGGTTGATTAAGGAGATCTCAGCATGGCACCTCTTAAATCTGGTAGCCACCATTCTCATTCCTATGTTATGAATGCACTAGTTAGAACAATCTTTTTCTCTCCCTGGCCTCCCTCATGGTCATTTTGTTCATCTCTATGGTTTGAATGCACCAGCAGGAACAATCAGATGCTTTAGCTCCCCATGGGACCACTATCAACAAATTCCTTCCTCTCTGGTAGCCCTTAGCACTGCAGTACCTGAAACATTGAGACAACACAGGAATTTAACACAATCGTGAATCTAGGTATAAGAGAATCAAAAGAGGTGCATTAAATGCTGTAACCTTCTGACTAGCACATGTATCCATATCAAACTAAGACCAGGAAAAAGTGGTCATGTGTCTATTTGGAAAGGCACCCCTTAAGATACATGGAACATAACAATCACAAAACTTAAGGGTTCTTCAGATTAGCTGATACCATATTCATATAACTATTTATCCATATCGCAGTAAGGAAAATGTACTGTCTGGGTTGAATGTCCATTGTTCTAGCTTCCCATGTAGTCACAGGTCCTACACTGGACCTACAGTATTTATTTATTTATTTATTTCACATTTGTTAACCAGGTTAGTGCAAACAAACCCATTTTCAGTGGAGACCAAGCTGAGGTTTTAGGTGGTTAGTTTAAGCAGAGGTTACTAACAGAGAAAGAAAGTTAGGAGATGCAACAGGTTATACATATACGGTAGGACAGACTAAGACTACATGTGGTCAAGGCAACACCATAATTTCAAGTTTAGTAGGTGGGCTTTAAGCTTCTTTTTAAAAGAGGGAAAGGAAAGGAAGAATAGAATCAAACCCCTCCAGTCTTTTCCTGCTGCAGCACACTGACTCCCCTACCAACAGATGGATGGTATAATTTTATTCAAGTTAATTTAATTTCACATAAGGGAATAAAATAAAGTAAGCTTTTATATAAGTTCCACTACTTCCTGATCCAAACAATAATCTGAGATGTAGGTTGAGTTACTAGTTTGGCTTGTTTGACAAACACAACTTAAATACACTTTTCGCACACTCAATTTGGCGCCTCTTAGAATGTGCAGTCTACAAGATATGGCACACTACAAACATGTTACAAAAGTTGCACTGCCAGGCTGACAATAGAAATCATACACCTGGGTTTCTAATTGACACTTAGCTACACTGAGATTCTCAGGTATTTTTCCAAACATCTCATGCAGTATAGAGCATATAACATCCTAACGATACATCACTCCTACGGCTTTTATGAAGGTCAAACTCCTCGGCAGTCCTTAAGTTGAGGGACCTAAATCTAAACATTATAATGGGAGGGCACCACCCAAGGTGGATCTGATGAAGCATTGTCAAAAGTCTGTTAGAAGAAAACTCACAACGTCAGGGACATTTTGACTACTTCACTTAATAAACATACTGTTTAATTGTAATGACTTAATTACTACTGGTAAGAAAAGTATTTGTTATCTCCAAACAGTCTTTTTAGGCACCAACAATTGGCTTTTTTAAAGATATCCAGATGACATGACTTTGGTTTCACTCCTCCACACCCCTGGGCACTCCCCCAGAGAATGACATTCCCCAGGGATAGCTGGAGCAGAAACACATCCCCTCAAAAAACATATAACACTGTGGTTTTTAGTCAGATGTAACTCAAGACAGTGCTTATCTGCTTTGATGACCAATAAAGACTAAGAAGACAAAGATCTGACTCCTGAGATATGTCTTCTAGCATTTGCTAGCTTCTTTACTTCCATTATGATAATGAGGAGGACCAGCATAAGAAGTTCTCCTCAACAGCACACCTAGCTGAAACCTCATGTTACTATTCACCTTACAGAGGAAGTTACAGAATACTGCGATATTTAACCAGCTCATCATATGTGGATCCTGCTTTAGCTACTGTGGCCTATCAACTCCTTTGGAGCTTTGTTTGAGGAGTTGTTGAATTCTGTTTATAGTAGGCTTTGCTCGTCACTGGCTTCCTCCTAGACAGTAAGAATTCCCACAGTACTCATAACACCTTTGGGTGGTTTTCAAATCAGCATCTGTAATCAACTCACACATATGGCACACTTGTGAGCTATACATCGGGTTTGCTAGGGTGACATTCCTCAAGCTCATGACACCCATAAAAAACCCACACAACCCCAGTTTGCTTAAATTAAGGTTCCAGTGTCTAGACACATCAGGAGGTGCACTGCAGTATGACCAGGGCACCTGTGCTGAAATACTTACAGTCTGTGCTATGTTACACAATATAATACTTAGGAAACAGCTTCAACAAGGACAGCAAGGAGTGGGACCACAACTGCCAGAACCACAGGAAATACCAGCAGCAGCAGCAGGTACAGATGAGGAGTCTGAGAAAGAACCATCAACTACAGATGGTGCTGGGAGATGGAAACACTCACAATATGCCCTGGCTCTGGCTAAGAAGCAAAAGATAGCATACACAGTCACTACCTAGCTCAAAGCCTAAGATCCCATGCACACACACACATAGGAAAACCGATGCATGTCTGACGCCACAACCTTTACTTAACCATATAATATCTGGACGGTGACCAGAAAAACCACTGCTCGTACTTTGATGAAATAAAATTTATTCTCAATTGCACAAGAAAACAGCAGGTTAAGCGCTTTCAGCTGTGAACAACAGCCTTCTTCAGAACAACATTATGCCTATGAAATCTAGCTTTTATACTAAATCAATTGCTCACTTAATTATATAATCATCCTAATTGCAAAACTTTAAAGTCATATTGTCATCTATACGATATTATAGATGGAAAATCATGTACATTTTCATAGTCTAAGCACTTCAAGCATATGTATTCACATGTTCAATATGATTACTAAATATATGCAAACAATTATGTATAATGTGGCGTGTAGAAAATGTATGCGTGTCACATCCTAAACTGTTCACTCTTGTACGTCCTAATCTATCCAAAACTACTGTGTTCTTAATACACATAAAAATGTATAAACAATATATGAATTATATGTTTAAAAATATATATTGGAAATATATATTATTAAAATTAAATCCATGGAAATCCATGTATTTACATGAGAACATTGATCCATTACATAAGCCATAAATATAATGTTAATAACCATTGGCAGAAACTACACCATACATCTCCGCTTCATCATAATTTCGATGTATACTAAATGATGTGTGGAAATTGGCATAATTAATAACAACATGATACTAATATACAGTAGTACCAGGATATCACATACACAATAGGAATATCTGAATACTATAGAAAGATAAGTTAATAGAATAAGGGAATAAAAAATTATTTTTTGGGACATAAAGTGTCCTCCAATGGTTATGTGCTCTACTGTGTCAGCCCATAAATATATGAACTATGTTACATGTCACAAATACTTATTAATGATATAAATATATCCCTCTTTTATCATTATGTAAACTTGCTCACAGTAAAGCTAGGAAAGGTTTGATACTCACAAAGTCATTAAGACCTGGTTTTCTGGTGGAGTCTGTCAAGATCTGCCATCTACTCTCACTTGCTGCTAACTCCATCTTCCAGTTACCTCCAATAGGTGTAATTGGGATCTGATCTACAATAGCAAAAATGAAACTATGGTCTGTCCCTTGTTCCATGACATGTCTATATAACGCATTTTTACTGTCACATTTCTGTATTCTATAAGTATGTTCATATATGCGTTTCTTTAATTGTCTTTCAGTTTTCCCAATGTAGTGTGCATTGCATATTGTGCAGTTGGCAATGTACACTACACCCTTAGAACAACAATTCCCGGCTTTACATCTAATAAAGGTATTGTTGATGTCATCTAGTCTGATGGTGTTAGCTATATTAATGTACTTACATTGTTTGCACCTACCACACTTTTTGGTGCTTTTATGTGTATCTACTTTGTCCTTATTGTAACTTGCTTTTTCCAACATCCTTTTAATGTTGCTGTTTATATACACATTTCGGTATTTATCCCAACTTTGTTCTTTTCCTGTAGTTGTAATTTGCCCAATGTTTTCTACTATTTCTTTAATCAAGTGTGTAAGGTGTATATGTAAGTACACAAACTCTTCCTTGAAATATATTATGTCCTTCTTCTTTAGTGGCATTGTGTAGCACTAATAATGGTGGGTATTTGTTTCCCCATTCGTCTTTCACATATCTAATTGTTTCATTTACCATTTTTATTGGATATGCTCGATCTTAGAATAACTGCCTTATATTTTTCAGTTCATCCTCCATTATGGTCCTGGTGGAGGACATCCTGGCTGCTCGGATGCACTGCCCTTTCACTATATTTTTAAATACATGCGGGGGATGGCAACTACTGAAGTGTATATAGTCGTTTGAAAATGTGGGCTTTCTATATAGCTTAGAAATAAAACCCACGTCATCATGACTAATAAATACATCCAAGAATGCTATTCCAGTGTTGCTACACATATGTGTGAATTTTAGGAAACTGGTGGTGTTGTTTATGTAAGTCATGAATTCCTGTATTTTTCTTCGGGCCATTCCATGATAAAAATATCGTCCAGGTACCTAGCATGTCTGAGATGTCAGAATAATATTTGCTGTTAAAATATCGACTCCACTCCAGCATGACTAGATTTGCAAAAATGGGAGCACGCTGCTCCCATGGCCCACCTCTTGTCTGTTTGAAAAATTCTCCTGGAAAGCTATGTAATTGTGGTCCAACAGTCCCATCATATCACATATCAACAATATCTTATTCCATGTCAGATCTGAATATTTCCTTAAACTGTTGGCAAAATTCTAGGCCTCATCTTTGGGGATACTAGAGAATAGGTCCTGCACATCTATAGTGAGATAAATTATGTTGGGATACCATTTCTCTAGTTAAATCACCCAAAATTTCCAGGAATCTTTCATTATGTGAGAAATAGATTTGTATATATCTTTGAGCCAACCATCTATAAGTTTCCCTATATTGAAAGTTTTCGAACGGGAACCTGATACTATGGGGCGAAATGGTGGATTCTCCATACTCTTGTGTATCTTTGGAATTCCCACCATCTTAGCTAACACCGATAATCTGTCTTTATAAAGGAATACGTATCATTACATATCCTATTATCGATCAAATACTCTTCTATAACCAAATCAATTCTTTTATGACCAGTGTTGATTTGGTTAATAGATATATTCTCATAATTTCCTGATTCATGAAAAGTTTGTGCAGCAGCTTCATTATAAACATTTGTATAGTAAATTACTGCACGCTTATCAGGCTTCATGATTCTTATCTCTTTATTGTTCATGAGTGTAGATAATGCTTCTCTTTCACGAACTGGGAGATTATCTGTATCTGACCGCTGATTTTCCTAATATTTTTGTACGTCCAGTAAATGTCGTTACAAACCAATTTTTCATAATTCAAAACTTGCTGATTGTTGTCAGGGATATATGTACTTTTCTTTTTGAGATCAGTCCCTGCTATACCTATCTGTCCCTTCTCCGCACTTTTATTAGTAGTATCAAATTGTAGCCAGGTTGAGTCTTCTACAAAACATTTTAATCTCCTTAATATTATCTACAAGCTGCAGTCTACTGGCTGGAATATATTTCATGCCTTTACTCAACAATAATCCCATCTCCGAATTCACTGTCATTTCAGTGTAGTTATACACCTTAAATCCATCAAAAATACTAATTTTTGGAAGCGTACTAGGTGTATTGTAACATTGGGTTTCGTATACTAATATAACTACCATTGTCAATCCTACTTTAAATCAATTAAAGGTTTCACTACTTCATCATCTTTCCTGTGCTGTAGTATACAATTTCTTTTGGTTGTAACCTTTACATTATTGTTGGACATAATAGGGGTAGTTGAGTTTTCATAAAAGTCGTTTATCGCTGTCTGTTGTAATTCCGTGCAGGAAAAAATCTTCCCCCCTGAAAATTTTCTTCCCTTCCATTGGTTCTAACTGATTTTCTCCTAGATTGAAAATTGTTCACATCATTACCATCTCTATATGCCGATACATATGCCCTATTATTCTTGTATAGTTCTACATCACGTATAATCTTCCTATTCTTCCTATCCACAATATTCTGTATTTTATTGTCTGCAATTTCATACTGCTTCCTATACAAATCCTTCCATGAATCAAATTCATTATGACTTGTTATCATGTTGTTAATATTCTCAGTTCATTAGCCAACAGATGAGTTTTTCATCCAGATGTTTGATTACTGTTTTTATAAATGCATAACCAAAATTGTCAAATAATTCGTTAAAATCCTTAATAGTCTCACTCCCATATTTAATTCCAGTAGTTTAAAATCTCATACCTTTGGGTACTATCTTAAGTTTAAGACATTTAGATAAATAGCTACAGTCTAACTTATTTTTGTAGATTAGTTTCTTTCCATAATCAAAATCATATCTTTCACAGACATATGCCTTATCCATCCTGTTAACCGTATTGTTAACAAAACCTCCATCATCATCACAAAATACAAAACTTTCATCCAGGAACTGTACCATCAACTTCGTCTTCCATACAGTCCCTGTTACAACCTTTGTTTAATGTTTTTATTATTACCATTAACTTCAGTATTATGTCCATTATACTGCATAGAGGGTTTAAGTCGACATGGACTGTAACATTCAAAATTGTATGGCTTTGAAACAGTACCTTTCGAGGCCTCGCCTTAGATTTTCCTTTCCCATAAGTTCTCATACTGGGATATTCGTCGTGCTCCGTTATGGAAAGCATCTGTCGCCCTCTACTAAAACTAAAATCAAACGTGAAATCCTGCTCCATGGTGTTGCATGGATGGTCGCTGCAAATTTGTGCATCACTGTGATTGATTAAATCAATCCCCTCCATTACAGTGCCTTTACGCTTAGTAGCTGTATCAATCATGCCCTCCGTTAGTGTATTACCACCCGTGTCAACATCTACGCTCCTCAGACCCTTAGGAAAGCAGCGGTCTGGTGTTTGTATCATGTTCCTTTCGTGATGTTCACTAGATGTTATGGAATCAAATGAGCGACGTTCTTTACGTTTGCCTGATGTCATCACTTCCTCTGGTATACGAACGTCCCCATCCTCCGTTATCGGTCCTACGATCCTCTTCTGTACCTTCCCCTTGGGGGCATTAACAGTTACCAGCCCGGCAACCAGTTCCAATAGTCTATGCACTTCAGTCTGTAGAGTAGTGAGATCAGCTCTTAAAAGAGCTATTTCATCCTTTGACAATGAAGCAGACACCGGTTCTTCCAGATCAGCCATCCTGAATGCAACTCCGTAACCATAAACCGCTCAGCAAACAAACAAGTGTAATATCTGGACGGTGACCAGAAAACACACTGCGCGTACTTTGATGAAATAAAATTTATTCTCAATTGCACAAGAAAACAGGAGGTAAAGCGCTTTCAGCAGTGAACAACAGTTTCAGAACAACATTATGCCTATGAAATCTAGCTTTTATACTAAATCAATTGCTCACTTAATTATATAATCATCCTAATTACCGCCAAAACTTTAAAGTCATATTGTCATCTATACGATATTATAGATGGAAAATCATGTACATTTTCATAGTCTAAGCACTTCAAGCATATGTATTCACATGTTCAATATGATTACTAAATATATGCAAACAATTATGTATAATGTGGCGTGTAGAAAATGTATGCGTGTCACATCCTAGACTGTTCACTCTTGTACGTCCTAATCTATCCAAAACTACTGTGTTCTTAATACACATAAAAATGTATAAACAATATATGAATTATATGTTTAAAAATATATATTGGAAATATATATTATTAAAATTAAATCCATGGAAATTCATTATTCATATTGTTTATACATTTTTATGTGTATTAAGAACACAGTAGTTTTGGATAGATTAGGACGTACAAGAGTGAACAGTTTAGGATGTGACACGCATACATTTTCTACACGCCACATTATACATAATTGTTTGCATATATTTAGTAATCATATTGAACATGTGAATACATATGCTTGAAGTGCTTAGACTATGAAAATGTACATGATTTTCCATCTATAATATCGTATAGATGACAATATGACTTTAAAGTTTTGGCGGTAATTAGGATGATTATATAATTAAGTGAGCAATTGATTTAGTATAAAAGCTAGATTTCATAGGCATAATGTTGTTCTGAAGAAGGCTGTTGTTCACAGCTGAAAGCGCTTAACCTGCTGTTTTCTTGTGCAATTGAGAATAAATTTTATTTCATCAAAGTATGAGCAGTGGTTTTTCTGGTCACCGTCCAGATATTACACTTGGTTGTTTGCTGAGCGGTTTATGGTTACGGAGTTGCATTCAGGATGGCTGATCTGGAAGAACCGGTGTCTGCTTCATTGTCAAAGGATGAAATAGCTCTTTTAAGAGCTGATCTCACCACTCTACAGAGTGAAGTGCATAGACTATTGGATTTGGTTGCCGGGCTGGCAACTGTTAATGCCCCCAAGGGGAAGGTACAGAAGAGGATCGTAGGACCGATAATGGAGGACGGAGATGTTCGTATACCAGAGGAAGTGACGACATCAGGCAAACGTAAAGAACGTCGCTCTTTTGATTCCATAACATCTAGTGAACATCATGAAAGGAACATGATACAAACACCTGACCGTTGCTTTCCTAAGGGACTGAGGAGCGTAGATGTTGACATGGGTGGAAATACACTAACGGAGGGCATGATTGATACAGCTACTAAGCGTAAAGGTACTGTAACTGAGGGGATTGATTTAATCAATCACAGCGATGTACAAATATCTAGCGACCATCCATGTAACATCATGGATCAGGATTTTACGTTTGATTTTAGTTTTAGTAGAGGGCGACAAGATGCTTTCCATAACGGAGCACGACCGAAAGAATATCCCAGTATGAGAACTTATGGGAAAGGAAAATCTAAGGCTGTGCAGGCCTCCAAAGGTACTGTTTCAAAGCCATACAATTTTGAATGTTACAGTCCATGTCGACTTAAACCCTCTATGCAGTATAATGGACATAATACTGAAGTTAATGGTAATAATAAAAACATTAAAAACAAAGGTTGTAACAGGGACTGTATGGAAGACGAGTTGATGGTACAGTTCCTGGATGAAAGTTTTGTATTTTGTGATGATGATGGAGGTTTTGTTAACAATACGGTTAACAGGATGGATAAGGTACATATGTCTGTGAAAGATATGATTTTTGATTATGGAAAGAAACTAATCTCGTACAAAAATACTAAGTTAGACTGTAGCTATTTATCTAAATGTCTTAAACTTAAGATAGTACCCAAAGGTATGAGATTTTTTAAACTACCGCTGGGAATTAAATATGGGAGTGAGACTATTAAGGATTTTAACGAATTATTTGACAATTTTGGTTATGCATTTATAAAAACAGTAATCAAACATCTGGATGAAAAACTCATCAAGTTGGCTAATGAACTAGAGAATATTAACAACATGATAACAAGTCATAATGAATTTGATTCATGGAAGGATTTGTATAGGAAGCAGTATGAAATTGCAGACAATAAAATACAGAATATTGTGGATAGGAAGAATAGGAAGATTATACGTGATGTAGAACTATACAAGAATAATAGGGCATATGTGTGGCCGGCATATAGAGATGGTAATAATGATGTGAACAATTTTCAATCTAGGAGAAAATCAGTTAGAACCAATGGAAGGGAAGAAAATTTTCAGGGGGGAAGATTTTTTCCTGCACGAAATTACAACAGACAGCGATAAACGACTTTTATGAAAACTCAACTACCCCTATTATGTCCAACAATAATGTAAAGGTTACAACCAAAAGAAATTGTATACTACAGCACAGGAAAGATGATGAAGTAGTGAAACCTATAATTGACGAAAGTAGGATTGACAATGGTAGTTATATTAGTATACGAGAAACCACCAATGATTACAATACACCTAGTACGCTTCCAAAAATTAGTATTTTTGATGGATTTAAGGTGTATAACTACACTGAAATGACAGTGAATTCGGAGATGGGATTATTGTTGAGTAAAGGCATGAAATATATTCCAGCCAGTAGACTGCAGCTTGTAGATAATATTAAGGAGATTAAAATGTTTTGTAGAAGACTCAACCTGGCTATACAATTTGATACTACTAATAAAAGTGCGGAGAAGGGACAGATAGGTATAGCAGGGACTGATCTCAAAAAGAAAAGTACATATATCCCTGACAACAATCAGCAAGTTTTGAATTATGAAAAATTGGTTTGTAACGACATTTACTGGACGTACAAAAATATTAGGAAAATCAAACGGTCAGATACAGATAATCTCCCAGTTCGTGAAAGAGAAGCATTATCTACACTCATGAACAATAAAGAGATAAGAATCATGAAGCCTGATAAGGGCGGTGGCGCAGTAATTTACTATACAAATGTTTATAATGAAGCGCTGCACAAACTTTTTCATGAATCAGGAAATTATGAGAATATATCTATTAACCAAATCAACATTGGTCATAAAAGAATTGATTTGGTTATAGAAGAGTATTTGATCGATAATAGGATATGTAATGATACGTATTCCTTTATAAAGACAGATTATCCGGTGTTAGCTAAGATGGTGGGAATTCCAAAGATACACAAGAGTATGGAGAATCCACCATTTCGCCCCATAGTATCAGGTTCCCGTTCGAAAACTTTCAATATAGGGAAACTTATAGATGGTTGGCTCAAAGATATATACAAATCTATTTCTCACATAATGAAAGATTCCTGGAAATTTTTGGGTGATTTAACTAGAGAGAAATGGTATCCCAACATAATTTATCTCACTATAGATGTGCAGGACCTATTCTCTAGTATCCCCAAAGATGAGGGCCTAGAATTTTTTGCCAACAGTTTAAGGAAATATTCAGATCTGACATGGAATAAGATATTGTTGATATGTGATATGATGGGACTAGTGTTGGACCACAATTACATAGCTTTCCAGGGAGAATTTTTCAAACAGACAAGAGGTGTGGCCATGGGAGCAGCGTGTGCTCCCATTTTTGCAAAATTAAGTCATGCTGGAGTGGGAGTCGGAGTATATTTTTAACAGCAAATATTATTCTGACATCTCGTATTATGCTAGGTACCTGGACGATATTTTTATCATGTGGAATGGCCCGGAAGAAAAAATACAGGAATTCATGACTTACATAAACAACACCACCAGTTTCCTAAAATTCACACATATGTGTAGCAACACTGGAATAGCATTCTTGGATGTATTTATTAGTCATGATGACGTGGGTTTTATTTCTAAGCTATATAGAAAGCCCACATTTTCAAACGACTATATACACTTCAGTAGTTGCCATCCCCCGCATGTATTTAAAAATATAGTGAAAGGGCAGTGCATCCGAGCAGCCAGGATGTCCTCCACCAGGACCATTATGGAGGATGAACTGAAAAATATGAGGCAGTTATTCTTAGATCGAGCATATCCAATAAAAATGGTAAATGAAACAATTAGATATGTGAAAGACGAATGGGGAAACAAATACCCACCATTATTAGGGTGCTACACAATGCCGTACAAAGAAGAAGGACATAATATATTTCAAGGAAGAGTTTGTGTACTTACATATACACCTTACACACACTTGATTAAAGAAATAGTAGAAAAACATTGGGCAATAATTACAACTACAGGAAAAGAACAAAGTTGGGATAAATACCCGAAATGTGTATATAAAACAGCGCCCAACATTAAAAGGATGTTGGAAAAAGCAAGTTACAATAAGGACAAAGTAGATACACATAAAAGCACCAAAAAGTGTGGTAGGTGCAAACAATGTAAGTACATTAATATAGCTAACACCATCAGACTAGATGACATCAACAATACCTTTATTAGATGTAAAGCCGGGAATTGTTGTTCTAAGGGTGTAGTGTACATTGCCAACTGCACAATATGCAATGCACACTACATTGGGAAAACTGAAAGACAATTAAAGAAACGCATATATGAACATACTTATAGAATACAGAAATGTGACAGTAAAAATGCGTTATATAGACATGTCATGGAACAAGGGACAGACCATAGTTTCATTTTTGCTATTGTAGATCAGATCCCAATTACACCTATTGGAGGTAACTGGAAGATGGAGTTAGCAGCAAGTGAGAGTAGATGGCAGATCTTGACAGACTCCACCAGAAAACCAGGTCTTAATGACTTTGTGAGTATCAAACCTTTCCTAGCTTACTGTGAGCAAGTTTACATAATGATAAAAGAGGGATATATTTATATCATTAATAAGTATTTGTGACATGTAACACACAGTTCATATATTTATGGACATGGGCTGACACAGTAGAGCACATAACCATTGGAGGACACTTTATGTCCCAAAAAATAATTTTTTATTCCCTTATTCTATTAACTTATCTTTCTATAGTATTCAGATATTCCTATTGTGTATGTGATATCCTGGTACTACTGTATATTAGTATCATGTTGTTATTAATTATGCCAATTTCCACACATCATTTAGTATACATCGAAATCATGATGAAGCGGAGATGTATGGTGTAGTTTCTGCCAATGGTTATTAACATTATATTTATGGCTTATGTAATGGATCAATGTTCTCATGTAAATACATGGATTTCCATGGATTTAATTTTAATAATATATATTTCCAATATATATTTTTAAACATATAATTCATATATTGTTTATACATTTTTATGTGTATTAAGAACACAGTAGTTTTGGATAGATTAGGACGCACAAGAGTGTACAGTTTAGGATGTGACACGATACATTTTCTACACTACATTATACATAATTGTTTGCATATATTTAGTAATCATATTGAACATGTGAATACATATGCTTGAAGTGCTTAGACTATGAAAATGTACATGATTTTCCATCTATAATATCGTATAGATGACAATATGACTTTAAAGTTTTGGCGGTAATTAGGATGATTATATAATTAAGTGAGCAATTGATTTAGTATAAAAGCTAGATTTCATAGGCATAATGTTGTTCTGAAGAAGGCTGTTGTTCACAGCTGAAAGCGCTTAACCTGCTGTTTTCTTGTGCAATTGAGAATAAATTTTATTTCATCAAAGTACGAGCAGTGGTTTTTCTGGTCACCGTCCAGATATTACACTTGGTTGTTTGCTGAGCGGTTTATGGTTAACCATATAATGGCTGTGTTCTGATATCTTTAGACAGGGAAACCTCCCCAAGGACATAGTTGTTATCTATAGTAATGACAAGGTAAGTGTGGAACCTGTAAAGAAAAAAAAAAAACAAGTCATATAACTAATTACTCTCATATGGAAAAATGTATATGTCCCTAAGCAGTGCTTTTTGTCTGAGGTATACAGTTATGTCAGTAATAACTCCTCTGTAATTTGTTTGCAATATACAGGTGCATCTTAGAAGCAATAGTTTGCGTTAAAAGTTTCAACTGACCACTGTCCTTAAAACATGGAACAGGTCAGTTATAACCTCATTTGAAAAATATGCCAAGAAGCAAGATTGAAGTACCTAATGCTTCCAGTGCAGTAATGGAAATACTAACTGAAACACAATGCAGTACTGAAGTACTGAACTACTCCATTCACAAATGAGTAGGAACAAGAAATAAACAACTTTAGCTCTGCAATACATGTTTATAAATCCAATCTTGTGAATAAGCAAGCATTAGCTACCCACTGTGTGTTTCAGAATTACATGTAATCCTAAGTCATAAAGACTTGTGCAAAGGGCAGGGCACAATCATCATCATTTGCACATGGTGGTTGGAAGAATGGCAAGGCTGCCACCAAAGAAGTGAGTGTGTGCAAGTAAGAAACACATGCATTTCTCACAGTATGCAATGTTCAGGGTGAGTAACAACAGACGTTTAGCAGTCTACAGTACTGTTTAGAAAGTTTGCATGTGTGTAAAGTGGTATGGACAAGTGAATTATTTTTTTCAATGTGTGTGTGTGTCTGCAGAAACACAATCAAGCACTATGCCAGCACTGCAGCATGACATCTTGCACATATTGTTATATCTTTGAAAAATATGCCAAGAAGCAAAAAGATTGAAGTACCTAATGCATTGCCCCTGACCAAGAGAACCACCTCTGCCATAAGTTGTCATGCTACTTCCATGGGTCTGGCTAGATGCTGGGGTGCTACTTGAATGAGAGCAATGTCTGCTGGGTGAGCTCTCATTAGGACTACTTCCAGAACCATAACACAATGGCCTTTCACATATGGGTATAGACACTGCAGTCACTGATGGAGCAGTGGATGTAGTGTAACTGTGGTAGTCGGATCTTGCATGGTCATGTCTGCTAGTACTAAATGATGGAGTGGGTCTCCAGCTAACATGGATGCCCACTCTCCCTAACAGATGTTCCTTCATAGAAACTCTCTGATCTAGTGTTTTATTCATCCTGTCTAAGGCACTACAAACATGGTTCAAGGAGTCATTCATCTCAGAATGCATAACATTCAGTAGTTTCCCTATCTCTTCTGAGGCTCTGGTGGAATGTGCCTCTGCCTCCACTGCAGCCATGCATGTATGTTTGGTGGCACCTAATGACACACCAGGTTAATGGAGAGTAAACAGCAGTCCTCCTCTGAGCACCCCTACCAACCATCCTGTGTGGCAACATGGCCTCACACTGCCTACCAAGAGAGGCAACCAGAGTAACCACACTAGCCCAATCAACTGCATCAACCTCAGCCTGTCTTATAGCAAAGGTTTTTGTGTCCAAGGAATGCTAAAGCATACTAATTGTGTCTGAAATATTGCCAGGAGATGTGGGAGTCACAACCCCAATGTCAGAATGACCCTTTGCACCCCCAGACTGTGCCTGTTCATCACTACCATCATCATCAGAGGCTACTGATACTCCAACATCAGGTGGTAGGAATTTCACATTTTCATTCTCATGATCACATATGATAACAAGCAATAAACACAATAAACAGAAAAATGGAGAATACATTTGTTCACATATTTTCTTATAATAAAGGTATGTTCAACTCCTGAACAGATGCTAAAGCTACAAAAAAAACTTAATTGGCATACAAACTTGAATCTACCTTATATACAGTATTAACAATAAACAAATGTGTCCTTACCATGTGCAGGTGGGCTGGCAGCCTGCAATTCGGAAATGCTTGTAAGAGAGGAATGGGAAGGAACGAAGTCAGCTAAGTATTACAATTCAAATGAAACCAGAAAAAAGAGAACAATCCCTTTCACAAGTGCATATGAAAAGGTTCTCTTATAAAAGTTAGTAAACAGTTGTCTCTCCCTCAACCCAAGGCCAGCTCCACTATTAATTTTACTTGATTCTTGAATTGCTGCATACCTGGAAGGTCTGCATGTTACATTCTGGGTCTGTCATCCACATCTGAACCAATGTCAAGAAGTCTGGTGGAACCCTCTGATGAGCTATCTTGATCTCTGGTAATTGACAGGATCTCTTGAGTTTCAATTTGTTGTGATTTTGTATCGGGACCATCCCCTCTCCCCCATAGCCACCTGGTCCCAGGCAATTGTCACAGCCCTATGATGGGCAGAGGTTATCTTATCAATTGCCCAGTGTCTTATCTGGGAGTAGATTCTTCCATGTCCTCCAACAGCACTAAGGTCATTGACCACCTGTTGCTATATCCTGTCTCAAGCTTATTGGTCACCTCTACCTCTCCCAACATAAAAGCTCCATGGCAAAGTAAGGTCTGGATAATGACCTCATTTGTGCACCACTTTATGGTGGCATCCCCTGTATGAGATGAAACAGAAAACAGACTGTGATGTCCCCACATTGGACCAGTGATCAAGAACCCTGAATCTTCAACACTGACACTGGAGAGGGACATGCACTTGTAATACAAATGGATACACTCAGTATTTCCAGATGCAGACCCCACTGCATCAAGAACAATTTCCCTTAAGACCACACAGGGCACACACAGCCTGGGATCTGAGTGTCTCTAACTGCCTTTCCCCAGATTCCCAATAAGGCACCCCACTGGCACTGTGAAACTAGTGCTTTGTGTCCCTGCCCCAAGTTGCTGACTTACACACTCTTTGAGATTTAATGTTCACACATATGCACACATGGGAAAGGCTGGCACAGATTATCTGCTCTACCAACTTTGCCCAGATTATAAGGTAGATTCATTCTCACCAGTCAGTTACTATAAGGCTTTCAAAAGGGAATCCAGTTATGCTGAGTGACGTTAATATTAATACAAATGGTAATGTTGACCAAACAGCAAGACTTTCATGAGTGGCCAGATTTATTAACGAATAAATATTTGCAAATTGTCTCAAAGCTTAAATATTTTCTAAAAAGAGCCAGCCACAATGAAAAGCTTAAATATATTTAATAATAAATGATAAAAGAACAACAGATACTAAATTCTAACTTTACAGTAAACTACAGAGTTCAATTCACAGGAAATATTGAAAATAACACTGATGGACAGACTCATACAAATAAAGAAAAACAATCTCTAAACTAAGCTTTTTCTGACTGAATCTAGGAGAATTACTATTCCCTACTAACTTACTTGATAGAGCAAGGCATAATGAAATACACAAGCAGTCTTTCTAGTCAGGTTCCTCAAAACAGAATAGTCAATACTGAGACATTACTCCAAGTAATATATAATATCCAAGATGACTTGCAGAATGACCTCATCTGGTCACCTGACTCTAGGTTTTCACAGTATCCCCCTTTGAAGCTGAGACAGGAATTTAGCATAGACAGCTACAATACACATCTAAGTGTTTATGACAGTGTCTGGGACTTCTCCTCTTTTTACTGAGCTAATGAACAAAGGCTTCTTCCAGACCCACTGTCTCTGATCCTATTCAGCACTGTGGAAAACCATTTTAAAGGTTTAACAGCTCATTTATATTTTTTATTTTTCTTAACGTAAACTAGCTGGTGAACCTCTGCTGTCCCAGCAGTATCCCCTATTAGAACATATACATTTAATTCAGTTACAATAATACATGTATATTTTTTTCATTCTAACAGGGTGCACTGTTGATACATTTTAATACAAGCAAACCTCACAAATGCATTTTCAGTACAAGCATCTGTACAAATCAGTTTGATATGCAAATGACATAAAATTATTTAGAAAAATTCCAGCTAGCTGTGCTGGCACAAGTCATACATCCACTGCCCTACTTCTGCTGACATGGCTAGCAGGACCTCCTTTTGTCACACTGACACAAAAATTAAATATGTAATAAACAGACAGGATGGGCATGACCTCAGTTCTGCCTGACTGTATGCATCCAACATGCACACAAACAATTTCTATGTAAGTGCTCACTATGACTAACACAATTTAGGGCCACCAATCCACCCCCCAACAAAAATTAATAAATTCCAAAGACATGTGTGTGGTGCATTTTTCCCCAGGCCTCCACTGAAAATGGTCTCTGTCCCAATCAGACTTTCCCAGTAAACAATTTTTTAAATAAATAAACAAATACAAACAGATCTTATAATAACGCTTCTGTAATGGAGATAACACAGGTTTAAACTTTGTAACACATTGCTGTATCAATAATAGCAATTATAAATGGAGAATTAGAAAGGTGGCACCAAACTATTATAACTTCATATCCACTACTGTGGATTTCTGTCTGGTAGAAATACACAAAGAGAACAATGTTTTTCTTTTCTTGCTAACACAGATACAAATGTCAGACCTTCCTATGTACTTACAGTGCAATCATATGCAATAAGTATGCAAACATGACATAGAAAATTAAATAATAAGTTTGTCATGTAGCATTTGGTAGGATAATTGTAGAAATGCAAACATGGCTATGCACAAAAATGGGATAAAAATAAATAAGTTTAACATTATATGAATGCTTTTCAGGGATCACTGCATTTCACCTTTTGATGTTAAACTAAAAGCATTAGTTAAGAAATAGCAACATGCCTTGACAATACAGCATAGTAAAAAAATAGGTGAATCACCTGAAGAATTGTATTACTAGCAGTATCAAGTTTTGTGTTTTAACACAGTCTCCCCAGTACGATACAGGGCATTAGCTACATGAGTACATTTATATATACTTTAGAGTCATCCCTATGAGCACTATGAATATGAAAATCCACGGACCACGAACTTGAACAACGAAGTTTTAATAATAGAACTTAGAAAATACACACAATAAAATAAGCGCTCTCGTTTGGCGCCTGCCAAACTTTTTCAAACAGTTACTACATCACTTCCTGTAGTTTAAATAGTAATTAATCATGATGTAAATGGAAAAATGACTTCCCTTTAATCTATGTTTAAAGTGCTAACATGAAAAAACAAAAACATATGTAAAATAATCATAAATTGCATTTCAACAGCACATATTTTTTGTTTAGCATTTTCGATTAGCGTGTTTGTTATGTCTAATAATAATACATAATCCCATGGACTCTAACCATACACTTTGAAATCAAAAAAGAAAAAGAGAAAGAAAAAGAAACGGAAAAATATATGTATATTGTAACACAAAGCATTTGATCAACTTTTTGCACACATTAACATTCTATTTCATCAGTTTTATAGTTAAATCAATACCAGTGTTTACATCAGTTATCGAAAATTCATAATAATAATATTATTTCTACCCCAAGCACAACAATGCAAAAATACATTTTTAATTTTTAACCAATAATTAGCAATTAAGTATCCATATATAAAAATACTCTCCTAAAATTAATATGTATATAAAATGTTCATTATAATAGCAGTGTTGTGTTTATAACCAGACCATAAGTAGTCTATTAATCCGGCCATTGAAAAATATATATGGTTTCCCTCGTAATGTGTTTTAAAAAACATAATAAATGATGAATTATGTAAGTAATATAAACAAATTATGTAGAGAATTAATCCTAGTGATGCACATATGTTTTGTTAAATAATCGATTGTTTGTAATTATAAATATGTATTAAATGCTTTAGAAATGTTAAAATAATTTCATTTGAAAAATTCATGTCTCATAGTAGTTCATTTTTATTTTGTGTAAAATTAACATAAGACCTTACGCTAAATAAATATTAAAATGACTTAAGTACATATATATAAAATGTGTATATATATATATATATATATATATATATATATATATATATATATATATATATATATATAATAAACCATGTATAAAAACATGTATTTATATATATAATTTACTGTAAAAAGAATATTATTAAATTTTTAGTATTTTAATCTGATATTAACAGTAATATTAACTCTATTAGTACTATCGCATAAGAGATTTTATCTTAAGTATACTTGTGATTGATACTAAGTTGTTCAAACCTGGCCACTTGTGTGCATTCAGTTTAAGTTGCCATTCTAATTCTAATTTTTCAAGTTTTAATTGCCATGCTCCACCTCTACTGTCCACTTTTTGAACATCAAGAACGACAAATTTAAACTTATGGGAAGTTTCTATACTAATATGTTTTGCTAGGGCATTTAAGTCATTATGATCACTTGTAGCCCTAATATGCTCTCCTATTCGTTCTTTAAATTTCCTTTCCATTTTACCTACGTAAAACGTGGTACAATTACAACATAAAGCACAATATACCACCTTTTCACTATCACAGCAAGCCTTTTCTTTCAAGTGAACCTTAACACCGTTAATCAAAACTTCATTAGTTTCAAACACAAAAGAACAGTATTTACACCTGCCACATCTATATGTTCTACCAAAACCTCTATTTGTTTTTTGTTCCAAACAATTTTTCAACTACAGGAAGTGATGTTGTAACTGTCTGAAAAAGTTTGGCAGGCGCCAAACGAAAGCGCTTATTTTATTGTGTGTATTTTCTAAGTTCTATTATTAAAACTTCGTTGGTCAAGTTCATGGTCCGTGGATTTTTTGGAAAGTTGTTGCTGCTCTTATTGTCTTGGTTGGTTTTTTGAGACGTGGACATGGCTGAGATGGAGACTGCATCAGCACAGGATAGTATTCTTGTAAATTTAACGGAACTAATTGAGAGACTGACAGGGAGAATTGACCGTTTGGAACAGCGTGGTTTATCGCAGGACTCTCACCTTTCTCTTCATGCTAACCCATTTGTGGATATAAACGGAACTGTTTCAGGTGAATTGGACAGAAGGCGTTTTTCTTCAGGGAGTCAGTTGGAAGTAATAGAAGGAGAACTACCATCGACTTCAAGAGAGCCTAATACTACAAGGAACAATGAAATATCCTCATGGCTAAATAACAACTATGGTACCAATTACTGTTACATGTACGCTAAAAACATTTAATGATAAATTAGCTCAATTGGATTACATTCTTTTAAAAGTAAAGAAACTGCAGATGGATAATAATTACTTTCAAGAGTGTTTAAAAAGGAAGATTGTTCCAAAGAGCTTGCGTGTGTGGAGATTTCCTACAGGAATTGTAGCTAATTCTACGTTACATATGGACTTAATCAAACTATTTGATAAATTTGGGTTTGATTATATGAATTTGGTTATCAGTGACAATAAAAAGACTATAACTTTACTGTCAAAAAAGGCAGAAGAATTGAACAAGTTAGTGCAAAATGATTCTGCCTTTTCTGGCAATGACTATGATTACCAGTGTATCTTTAAATCTATTGATGAGAAAATGAAATTAATAAAAGACAGAAAGTTAAAAAAACTAGACCGAGATCTTAATTCTTATGGGCAAGGTATGGCATATCCCCCACCCCCAATTTCACAACAATGGGGATCTAAAACATCGGTTTATGACAATGGAAGTGTTAACAATGGTAATTTGTCTACAGTAGGTGAAGAAATTGCTTCAGAAGACAATCCTTTTTTAGAACTAGACCAATTTCCACCATTGAGGCGATCCGAGAGATTAATACGTCAGCAGTCATTCCAACCGCATGTTCAGACAAGGAATTGGGGACCGCAAAATCAAACCCAATATCGGGGAAGTTCCATCAGAGGAAGAAACAAACAATACAGGGGCCAATGGAGGGGTTGTTAGTAAACGAAAATATTTCAAAGAGGCCTATTAAATATATAAATGCTACTGGAGACTTTACTGTTTATAATTATTCTGATTTCAATTTTGATGACTGTATTTGTGATTTATTTTCACGTGGTGAAACCTTCGTTCCCAGTAAAAGGATGAACGTAGTACATTCTATAATCGATTTAAAAGTATTTGTGAGAAAGTTAAATTTAGGCTTACTTTTTCAACATACTGAAGAGGTAACAAAACCATTATATGTCTCAAGTTCCTTTAATCCACCCTTGCATCCTACATTGGAACTTTTTGAAAAACTATGTGAGTTGGATTTCCGTAACCTGGACACATTTGGTTTGAGGAACAAAACATATAACTTGACACAATACGAATCGAACACATTGAACATTATTATGAATACAGGGAACATTAGATTTATAAAGCCTGATAAGGGTGGTGGCATGACTATATTTAATATTTATGATTATAACAAGGCATTAGAAAATATTTTAACTAGTAATACATATTCACAGAGCTCTATAAATGAGCTGAATGGAGCATATAAATGTATTAGAGGAATTATTTATGACCTTTTTATTGAAGGTAGTATAGATATTGATGAATTCGATTATATGAATGTGTCTTATCCAAGAACACCTATTATGTTTGGTGTTCCTAAAATTCATAAGGATTTGCTACAACCTCCATTTAGGCCAATAGTAGATGCACGGGGGTCCATAACTTACCCAATAGCAAAATTCATCGATAACAATTAAAAAACTTATATATTAGGTGAAAAATACATGTTAAAAGATTCATGGGACTTTCTGTCCATCATAGGGTCCATTGATTATAATGAAAAGGATATTTTGGTAACAATTGATGTTAAGGATTTGTATTCTGTTATACCACATGAAGTTGGCATGGAGTGGTTTAATCTATTCTTATATGAAAAGGGTTTAAGCCAAGGAAAAATAAATTTATTTGATCAATTATTAGATATTTGTTTAAGAAACAACTTTATAATTTTTAATAAAAATATTTACTTACAAACTGAAGGGGTAGCAATGGGGTCTCCATGTGGGGGCCTGTATGCTAATACAGTGATGCACATATGGGAGAAGAAATATGTGTTTCCAACAGAATATTTTAAACACTGTAAGACATATTTACGCTTTTTAGATGACATTTATTTTTTGGAGTGGAAATGTTGAAAAATTAAATGAATTCTTGGTGTATATAAATTCAACAACAACATTTTTAAAATTTACAGTAGTAATAAACACAAATACTATAGCATATTTGGATGTGTTAATAGAAAAAAGACAATACAAAGAAAGTATTTACATCTAAAATACATCAAAAAGAAACTTATAGTAATAGTCTATTACATTTTAACAGCTGCCATCCTTTTTCACAAAAAAGAGCAGTGTTAAAAGGTCAATTTGTGAGGGCCTCTAGAATGGTTAGCAACAGAGAAGATTTTATAAAAGAATGTTTGAACTTGAGTGAAATGTTTAGAAATAGAGGCTACCCGGATAAATTGACAAGCAACATTATGCATGAAGTGATAGCTAAAAGGGACAATTTAGAATACATTCCACTAATTTTAAAGAGAACCATTTCAGTAGCTAATGAATTATTGATGGAAAATAGAAGGGAAGTACAGGACAGAAATAGTGAGGTTATAATTACTAACAATATTGATAAAACAGTTACTGTTAAAGATACTAAAAGTTTTACTAAAAGTTTTATTACAACTTTTAATACGAATAGTGAGGCAATAAATAGTATTATAAAGAAAAATTGGTTGCTTATCCAAGCAGATAGATCACTACATGGTTATTTTGATACAATTCCACCAACAGTATACAAAAAAGGAATGAATTTGAAAAATTGTTTGGAACAAAAACCAAATAGAGGTTTTGGTAGAACATATAGATGTGGCAGGTGTAAATACTGTTCTTTTATGTTTGAAACTAATGAAGTTTTGATTAACGGTGTTAAGGTTCACTTGAAAGAAAAGGCTTGCTGTGATAGTGAAAAGGTGGTGTAGTGTGCTTTATGTTGTAATTGTACCATGTTTTACGTAGGTAAAACAGAAAGGAAATTTAAAGAACGAATAAGAGAGTATATTAGGGCTATACGTGATCATAATGACTTAAATGCCCTAGCAAAACATATTAGTATAGAAACTTCCCATAAGTTTAAATTTGTCGTTCTTGATGTTCAAAAAGTGGACAGTAGAGGTGGAGCATGGCAATTAAAACTTGAAAAATTAGAATTAGAATGGCAACTTAAACTGAATGCACACAACTGGCCAGGTTTGAACAACTTAGTATCAATCGCAAGTATACTCAAGATAAAATCTCTTATGCTATAGTACTAATAGAGTCAATATTACTGTTAATATCAGATTAAAATACTGAAAATTTAATAATATTCTTTTTACAGTAAATTATATATATAAATACATTTTTATATATGGTTTATTATATATATACACATTTTATATATATGTACTTAAGTCATTTTAATATTTATTTAGCGTAAGGTCTTATGTTAATTTTACACAAAATAAAAATGAACTACTATGAGACATGAATTTTAAAATGAAATTATTTTAACATTTCTAAAGCATTTAATACATATTTATAATTACAATCAATCAATTATTTAACAAAACATATGTGCATCACTAGGATTAATTCTCCACATAATTTGTTTATATTACTTACATAATTCATCATTTATTATGTTTTTTAAAACACATTACGAGGGAAACCATATATATTTTTCAATGGCCAGATTAATAGACTACTTATGGTCTGGTTATAAACACAACACTGCTATTATAATGAACATTTTATATACATATTAATTTTAGGAGAGTATTTTTATATATGGATACTTAATTGCTAATTATGGGTTAAAAATTAAAAATGTATTTTTGCATTGTTGTGCTTGGGGTAGAAATAATATTATTATTATGAATTTTCGATAACTGATGTAAACACTGGTATTGATTTAACTATAAAAACTGATGAAATAGAATGCTAAAGTGTGCAAAAAGTTGATCAAATGCTTTGTGTTACAATATACATATATGTTTCCGTTTCTTTTTCTTTCTCTTTTTCTTTTTCTTTTTTGATTTCAAAGTGTATGGTTAGAGTCCGTGGGATTATGTATTATTATTAGACATAACAAACACGCTAATCGAAAATGCTAAACAAAAAATATGTGCTGTTGAAATGCAATTTATGATTATTTTACGTATGTTTTTGTTTTTTCATGTTAGCACTTTAAACATAGATTAAAGGGAAGTCATTTTTCCATTTACATCACGATTAATTACTATTTAAACTACAGGAAGTGATGTAGTAACTGTTTGAAAAAGTTTGGCAGGCGCCAAACGAAAGCGCTTATTTTATTGTGTGTATTTTCTAAGTTCTATTATTAAAACTTTGTTGGTCAAGTTTGTGGTCCGTGGATTTTTTGGAAAGTTGTTGTGCTCTTATTGTCTTGGATGAATATGAAAATGAGGTGTGAAATCATTTGCATTCCTGAATACCTAAAGCTGCATTACATGTAGGAAATGTAAACATGGTGTAATGACCTACAGAAATAAGTGTACACATGCCCTAGCTATGCAAGGATGAGCATTAAGAAGTATCCCCTGTTAATGTCTTGCAGGTTTCACCAATTACCCTGAGTGTAGGAACAATCTACTTTCCCAGACACCCCACTTTGATATACACCTACTAATGGAGTATCTGGGGAAGAGACTTAATAAAATGTCTGCACATACATTTTTGATTTGAGAGATCAACAGTCCTGATATACAGATGCTGGCTTTAATGACCACAGTTACTGACCTTTAGTAGGGAATGTTGTTTATACTAAAGGAGACCATTAAGCATTGTTAAAGATAACATATAGCAAGAAAGCAGAGACAGAGTCCCTATTATGAACACATAGATACTGAAAGGATGCACCAGACAGAAAGAAAGGGATAAATCTGCAGTATCTGCAGTCTTTATTTATATTTATTATTTAATATTGTATAAGTGCATGCCTATGCTGTTTGCAATATCTCAATCATCCAGGCATTCATTCTCAAATGTGAAAGGACAACTTTCATAACTAGTTCCTGTTGCAATTTCAATGTGACTTGATACAATGTCACATTATCATTATACCTGAACTCTTTTTCACCTTGCTAGTATATGTCTTTATGTGTGGCAACTCTGGGAAACAGTATGATATGATTGTTTTCAATGTGCTTGTTTGAGGCTTCAAATCCATACAGGTCCCTGCTGGAACATAATGAATTTGATAAATTGTACATGTTAAGTATTTGATCTATAATCATTTTTTTATGTTACGTTTTTTCTTGTATCATTTTACACCACTTAGCATCATGAAAATCACTTGCATAGCTTAATGAAAAAGTAAAACATTTAGTTTAGACTTCCCTAGGTAGCACACACCAGTCAGGCAGCATTGTGTGGCCATCAGCACTCTGGATAGTAATCATGGAAAAAATACCTCTGATGGGTAACTTTCTGTGAGGAACAAGGTATAAGTGCAGTGAGCTCATAGATAAAGGATTTCTTATGCCTGGCTTAACTCTGCTTACATGATACTTTTCTAGAGGGTTGTCTGAATGCATATTTAATCACATTTTGTGATACCAGTGATTTGTTCTTTAAAAATAAACTATTATCAATATTGTTAACAAAATGGACAATTATTCTCCCCTTTTACATTATTTGTCATTAACTATGAGTCTAATAATGTTTTCCATAAAGTACTTGTCTGATGTTGCAAGGAGATGAGAGAAGGAAGAATTTTACACTTGAATGCACTTTTTGCTACTGTCATTGCTACATATACACAAGCATTACATTTCATTTATTTTCTGTAATTTCTCTATCATGTATTCCTCTTCTAATATGTTTTCCATTTTCTCTCCACTTCACAGCACACAAACAGGGCTCACTACCTAGGGAAAATAAGTGAAAAATTTAGTTTAGGCTACCTTAGGTACAGCAAACATCACTAGTGTTGTTGAGCAGCCCCCACAGCAGAGATTTCTTACCTCAGTAAATGCACCTAACAGATGTCAAAGTCTGTGGTACAAGGTAAACTGAAGTGAAGCAAGAGACATAACACACATGGAACATTGTTTGAATCCTCATTAGTGATCACTGCAATTATTCACAATACTTGCTTATCCATTTTTTTATTTTAAGGTACATTTGCTCACTGCTTGGCAGTGTGCAAACAGGTTTCACTTCATAAGGAAAACAAGTAATAAATTTAGTTTAGGCCCCCTTAATTAGCTAAAATCACTGGAAGTGGTACACTTTCCTCAGCACTCTGGACAGTACTGAGACGGGAATTTCACATGTCATAGAGTTATCTCTGTGACACAAGGTGTAAAGGCAGTGACTTTACTTAAAGGCCACAGCTGATTCAGAGTTCAAATCCAGCTACAAGATATAACACAGCTGATTCAAAGTTGGAATACAGCTAAAATATGTTTTTTATAAAGGGTGTAAGAAGCCCATTTGTGACAACATTTTGAATAGGACTTTAACACTAAAGAAATTTGATAATATTAAACTGTTTCTTTCAAGCAATGTCTCAGTATGTGATTAATGTTTTACAGATAAACATGACCTAATGTGTGTCCAGTTTCCTTGACATAACAATTATTATATTTCATATAAAGTTCACTTGCTTATATATGATGGGCACAATATTTTTGTTATAATCATCATGACTCCTCAGATATCCCAACTATGGGTTTAGGACCTTAATGTCTTGTGAAGTATGTATGTAACATAAACTAACCTACATTAATTATCACATTCAGTTGCATCCATCTGAACCACATTTACTTGCAGAAAGAATGTCTTTTACATAGAAATGCATTCAAGACATAATTACAACCACACATATATAGACTTATCTGAAGTGTATCTCCATTCATTCACAAATTAATATATGTTAATTTTTTTTTTTTTTGCTAGAAAAGTAGTTCTCTTCTGGTAATGTCAGTTTAGGCAATATGTTACATTTTTGTATCCGTTGTCCTCTGGGTTCACTTTCCAGCTGTTGCAATACATTTTAACGTTGAATAAGCACTAACACAGCATTTTTTAAAAGAAACATCTTTACTGAATTATCACTTATCACATAGACAATTATACTTTTATATAAATGAGAACAAAGCCTAATGACAAATATCCATTTACAAACATTATACATCACATATAATTTTCTAAACAGTCATTGTCAATTGGACATTACACAGCTTATTCGATTTCTGCACTCCCTTAAACCTCATTCTTTCTCTAAAATGTTCTGCATGTATTGTTCCTACAGTTCTTATTTTTATGTAATTTGCTCCTATACTTTTAAGATTTCATGTCAAGTTTTTTTTACCTCTGTTACTAGATTCACTACTTCTAGTATGGTTGGTTTAGATTTTGTTTTTCATTTTCTGGTAATTGCTTTATTTGACAGCCACCAGAATTAAACTCAGCAAGGCCTTACTAAGTCTAGACAATTCCAATTCTGTATCACAGCTCAAAAATTATTTCATTAGTTACACCAATTTGCTCACCCTTTATTTCTTACAGAGTACTCTGCAGGGAATTTTTAAAGTCTGTCAACTCATTACAGTCCCAATTTTTTCAAGTCTGTCTGGGGTATAAAAATACCTATGCAAACATTTCAGATCAGAAATCCTAAATATTTTAGAATTTGTTGCATATTTGGGAGCCATACATATAATCTCACATTGTTTCTTTGTGAATTACTTATCTAATCTCTCTTCCAAATCCTCTCTAACCTCCTCTGATTGATTCTTATAATTATTATGCAGGTTACCACTGGATGAAGCAGTACACTATTTTAATACTAAATTCCTTACCCTCCTTGATTCCCATGCACCTTCCAGAACTATTAAAGTTAAGACAAATACTGCTTCATGGTTATCATAAGACAAGAAACAAAGCATGGTCCACCTGGTGCACTACTAAATCTCCACAGGACCAGCTCAGATTCCAACAAATAAGAAACAGCACCAAAAATCCATAATTCTAGATAAGAAAAATTACTATGGCCATCTTCAAAAGAAACATCACAATAAACCTCAAAAGTTTTGGGCTGGAATTAACAAACTTCTTCACCCAGGCCCCACCCCCACCCCATCCCCCTCAGTTACCAATCTTAAATCTACAGAGGACATTGAAAATACCTTCAATATCTTCTTTACAGAAACCATACAGTCTCTAGCCAACCAACTCAAACTCATCCATTCCAACGTAACCTTCGATGCAACCAATACTCAACCCTTCTTCAGATTTCAACCAGTACTAACTCCTGTTATTCAAGCCCTACTCATGAAACTAAAACCTACCACCCTAGCTGCTGACCTTCTCCCAGCTGAATATTTGCAAAAAGCTGCAGACGTCATAGCACTCCCTATCTCTGTCTTGATCAACAGAACTATTTCTGAAGGAACCATCCCCTCTATCTGGAAAATTTCTCATGTAATACCTCTCCACAAAGGAGGGACCTCCAAAGAACTGTCAAATTACAGACCCATAGCTATTCTATCATCCCTAGCCAAAATTATGGAGAAGTGTATCCACAAACAACTTATGCACCACATTACTCAAAACAAACTGTTGTCTAATTCTCAGCATGGTTTTAGGCCACACCACAGTACCACCTCCACTCATCTATCCTTCTCTGATGTCATTAGCCATAACCGTAACAATAACAAACATTCCTCTGCACTCTGTCTTGATCTCTCCAAGGCCTTTGATATGGTCAACCATCAACGTCTCCTCCACATACTGCAGGCCATCTCCCTAGATGCCCACTCTCTACTATGTTTCCAATTCTACCTCTCCGGAAGACAACAAGCAGTCCTCTGACAGGATAAACTATCCAGCCACCTTCCCATCACTGTAGGAGTCATCCAGGGTTCTATACTAGGTCCCCTGCTTTTCTCCATCTTTATAAATGATCTTCACTCTGCCATTACAAATGCCACCTGCATTCAATATGCATACGACTCAACTTTGATCTGCTCAGCCAACACTCCATCTAACTTACTGTCACTGACCCAGAATAGTTTTAACACAGTTGAGAACTGGCTAGCTGATCACCTATTGATCCTTAATCCTAATAAAACTAAACTAATTCTTTTCTCCCCAACCTGTAAGTCCTCCCCCCTATTCTTCACCATAAACTCCAAAAATGGCACCATCATCTCTCCTGATGACCAAACTAAGCTCCTAGGGGTCATAATAGATAATAGCCTCAAATTTGACATTCATATAAATCACACAAGTAAGACTATTAACAAAAAACATGGATCCCTTTACAAGATAAAAACTTTCCTTACACTGCACACTCAAACTGCTATTGCTCATTCTCATCTACTCTCTATCCTTCTGTATGCTTCTCTTCTCTTCACCAATCTAAACAAATCTGACCTCAACAAACTATCCTCCTGCTACAATCACATTGCCAGGTTTGCTACTGGCAAAGCATTCAGGGCACAACATTGCCATAATCTGAAGAAGATTGGCTGGCTCAAGCTGCCTTCTCTACTGCAGATCAACCAGCTCATAGTTGTTCATAAAATCCTATACCAACCAGACAACATACCTTTATAAAATATAACATACCTTTATAAAATATTATCTGCCCTCATATGTCCCATAGGCAATTGTGCTCATCTAAGCAACTACTGGTACTGACCTTCAAACCCAACAACTCTGCAGGTGATTCCCTGTTTGTCAACTCTGTTGGCAAAATATGGAACCACCTTCCACCATACATCACCCAAGAAACCTCACTTCGTCTTTTCAAACATAACCTCAAAAAACATCTGAAATCACATTGGATTTGTCTCTGCTCTACCCCGGACTAAAGACAACTTGTAACTCTATTAAAACCTACCTATCCAAGTATGATGTATTATATTTTAACAGCTATGTATTAATAATGCTGAAAAAGTGTGTATCTTATGGATTAATATGGTCTATGCTTCTGATGTTTAACATGTCCTATGCCATTAGTTTTGTATTGTCTTGTTTTGCTTTATTTGGAGCTTTTCTCCCTGGGCCTCCCCTGAAAATGGGCATGTATCCAGTCGGACTATTCCAGTCAACAAATGTAAAATAAAATAAAAATAAATAAAATATTTTATCTGCCCTGCTAATTACCCCCTTTTAACAGCAGCTTCAGTTCTAGATTCTACTAAAAATTCTAGCAGTGCTTGTCTTTCATTTAGGATCCATCTACCCTAACATGACAATATTTCATAATTTAGCATCTTTCACCTTCCAAAGTGCAGCTCTTAAAAGCCATGCATGAAGCAGTCCATTGTTGAACACTGGAACTTGTGATAATGGGTGGAGCATCACACACAGCACAGCTCAATGCCATGTACCACACCTTAACTGCTGTGTGTTGTACGTAGTGCCAATTTATCTGCCAAATAATCCATATGCCTTTAGTTATGCAAATGCAGTTGGAAAGACTGGTACCTTTACACAATACAGGTTGCATGTGGGATCTAACACAGGCACCAATTCAGACCTATTCTGTTAGCTTAACTTTTGCAAACATGGCTGGCAAGGGAGAGAATGGTGCTAAATTCAGAGAACACAGGTGGCATGTTGATTAGTCCAGGATATTTGTGGCATTCCTTATGAATCCTTAGAGCCATAAGCTGCTGCAGGGGGATTAGGTAGGGTCTCAGTATAAGGTTGAGACTTGGAATAGCTTATCCAAGACTGTCTCCAGTGCAACTGTCATTTGACGCAATGAGGAATAATGTTGTCACCACTACAATGACATTAAAAAGTTTAGGCGGGCTTCTTAAGTCAATGGGAGGCTGAATTTAGAATGGAGAATAGTCCCCAGTTAAGTATCCTATGATATGTCAGTAATTATCTAGTCAGCCAATGAAGTTACTTATTATGCTTTTATATATATTTCTATTCTTTTTGTGCTGTACAGCTCCAGAAGAGATAACTGCAAATCATGAGGTACCCCATAGAGGTACAGAGTAAGTATGATTCATATAAAAATGCAACTCCTGTTGTTATTTTTATTCCCCAAGCTCTATCATATCCAGTAGGCACACCTCATTCTATATCTCAAATGCATATGCCTTCTCCAATAACTCTTGCTGCTTGCATTAGGTGATTAAAATGACAGCTTTAGTGTGTGGGTTCAGTACCCAGAAGCAGCATTTTTAAATTGATAATTATCTATAAGATTTTAACAGCAGTTTGTCAGGAAGAAATACATTATGGCAACTGTAATTATCAATTTAGAATTTAGAATTATAATCTGTCATTATAAAATAAAGGCAGCTGTTTCTTATATCAAACAGTGATACAAATGCATTTCCATCATATATGGATGTTGCAGAGGTGTGCAATAATAGAATAGTATAATTGTTTATGTATTGTCAAACTAAGTTTGCGTAAAATATACAGTACTGTGACATGACATGTATAGAATTATATCTTTGTTTTTGTCTCCAACCACCCTTTTTCTCTCTCTTTTCTATTTTTCTCTCTTTTTCTTTGGGGCTAAAATTTATTAACAACCTCATGTTTGTATAACTTGCTGATAAAAATTAATCATCAACAGCAGAGAGAGGTACACCAACCACTGCAGCTCAGCCCACTGTACCTCCAAAGATGGCAGCAGAGACACCCGGCACTTCAGGGTCAAAATCTGTCAGTGCTGCCTCCACAACTTCTAACTTCTCCAGCTACTTGGGATTCTAAAATGGTGGTCGGCTAGTGAACAGCTTTCACACAGAGCTCCTTACTTCATTTACTTTTCCAAGTCTTTTTTTTATCTCAAAAATCCTATTGGACGTCCGTATAAACAAGGAAAGTTTATACATTCTTATTAACTTGGAGTATCCAGCATTTCAAGCTTTCAGAATTCTGTAAGACAGACTTATATCTACTTTTTATTCTTCAAACTCTCATACTTACAGAGTTCCATAGGGCCTACTCGCAGTTGCAGCTCTTCGGATACCACATGGCCAGACAGCTAAAATCTTCAAATGATCCTATCACAATGGAGACACAAACAACAAAAGCCAAATCTTCAGCAATCTTCTCACCAGAAAAAGAATATCTATCTAAAAGACAAAAAACAAATAAACAAAATCCGGAACCTATCAAAATTAACACCAGCTTAACTGAAGACTCCAGCTTCCACATGGATGAGTTAAAACAGGCCCTACAACCTATACATTCAGCTTTAAAAGACTTTTCGGAACAACTCTCTTCTGTAGGTAAATCAATCAGCCAAATTGTGGATAGAGTGGACACACTTGAACAGAAAACACAATCAAATGACCTGCAAATACAATCCCTTACAGATGATCTCCGTGCCAAAACAACTGCCATCACTGAACTGCAACTGAAACTTACTGACCTGGAGGCTAGAAGCAGGAGAAACAATATTCTAATAAGAGGTCTCCCAGAAAATTATGACAACCAAGGCCTTCTTAACATCACAAAACAGCTTTTTGAATCACTTCTACATCTGGATGGAGAGAACCCTGAAATAATCATTGAAAGAGCTCATCGTGCTTTACATAAGCGTCAGGACACTTCAGTTCCCCGTCAAATTTATGTTAAATTACTCAACTACCAAGTTACACAAAAAGTACTATCCTCCGCTAAAAAGCACAAAACTCTTATGTGGAACAATAACAGGATTACCTTTGCTCAAGATCTACCCCTTGCTATTAAGGAGAACAGACAGAAACTTGCTCCGTTTTGTTCAGATCTCATTAAAAGAAACATCCGATTTCAAATGCGCTTTCCCAACAACCTGATCTTCTACAAGAATGATGTTAAATTTTCAGCCACCTCGCAAAGTGAAGCTAAGGAAGCCTTCATCAAGGCTTTTAACAGTTCCCCAGTTCCCTGAAGTTACGCTTTAGTGTAAGCTACAGCTTCTAGCTTGACTATTGTGCTTATTGTCTTACCTGAAGATCTTGTAATAAGTCTAGTGTTGAGTTCGCTTGTCAACACACCATCAATCCTAAAGTCTCCTATTACTTTCATGCTTCTCCCTGTTATCAAAATACTTATAAATGGTTCCGTTTTGTTTTATTTATGTTGATGAATGTATTTTTCACTAGCTATGTACACTTGCGCTAATTGTTGTCTCCGACAGGGGATCCATCTGCATGCAACCCTCCTATGTTCAATAAAACAGTCTTGCTATCATCGTTGCTCGGCTAGAGTGCCTCGTTGTTATTAGTTTAAACACGCTTACCCGGTCAACTGCTTTAGCTGGGCTTTAAACATGAGTTGTTAATAAAGCGGAGACCTTTGCTAGTCAGTTAATGTCATTTTTGAATACCTATCATCCCACTTAATCGTGTATGCACCCTCTAGCTTTCAGCATGTTCTTACATTGTATATTGTATATTTTTGAATTACATCTCTGAAGCTATAAATTAGCTCATTGAAAGATCGATGCTCTAGCTAGTTTTTATTGCCTTAGCGTATGTACATAGTCATCGTACTGCTCTGTATAAATTTGTTGCCATACCCTATTGCCCTACCTGTTGCTACACTTTTAAGTCCGTTTTTAACGCAACGTCAGTCCCGGTGTCTCCTGTTGTCTTCATGCTTCTCCCTGTTGCCAAGCTCTTTGTAAGGGGTTACGTTTTATTTTTTCTACTGCTGAGTGCGTTTTGCATCGGCTAGGTGCATTTGTGCTGTTTCCCACGGGGATCCATTTGTATGTAACCCTCCTATGTCCACGTAAAGCGTTTCTCTTTTACTTCTACACTAATAGCATGCCTCGTTGCTTTTAACTTCAGCATACTCATTGGGGCAATTGCGTTTAGTTGTGCGCTGTACACATATCGTTGCCAAACGTAATGTTTTCTAAGTTAAATCCCCGAAGACCGTTGCTGGTCATGCAATGTCATTTTTAATTCTCTACCACTCCACTTAGATTTGTGCCTTACTGTAATTATTATAATAGGTACCCATTTATCTTTATACAACACACATCTGTTGAGACACAGGGAATTAGATCTGAGGCTCATCTATCATGGGAAGAACTGACACCCTATGGTTTTTGTTAGCCAGAAGAGTCTTTTTTTTATCTTTCCTTTTTTCTTAAGACAGTCTACAATTTAAACTCCTACATATTTATTTTGATCTAACATTAAAATATCCCTATACCTATTAGATGTAGGTGTTTATATGTGTTTGGGGAGCGCTTGGATATCCACAGGCCTGAGCTCCTTTTACTTCTTCATTTCCTGTTTGGCATTCCTGTACACTTTTTTTTTTTTTTTTTCTTCACTAAATCTGGTATCTATGGGCTGCAGTGTGTCTTGTTGTAGCCCTCAATTGTACTAAAATTACCATAGTATGTTTCTTGTTACATAGCTAGTTACATAGCTTTAATTTACATACTAAACCAACCATAACCAGTGGTTTACTTATATAATTGTTCATGTTCAGCTCGAAGCTTTGGAATTTCATCTGTTTATTTACTGAAATTTGCTTCGTAGCTTTATCCTAATCTTTTTTTTTTTTTACTATAAATTTGTTAACTTGATGCACTTATTTCATAATATGCATCTTGGTTTTTGGTCTGCCTTATAATTATATTTTAAATTTAACTCTGGGCGACACATGGATTTCGCCTTATTCTCAGTCTGTACTTTCACACAGGATTGCTCTACCCTTTCTGTTATATAACACTTCAATGCTCTCTCAGTATTACTGGTTTATATCCTCTGCTCTAATACTATAGAGTTTATGTTAAAATATCAGGGATCATAATTGCTGTTTAATAAGCCTGTTTTGAATGTATGATAATATTTAGGACTTCCTATAGTTTACACATATTTTTAATAACAAGTCACCTGGATGCTCATGTGTGTTCTGGCTGGTACTCTAGGTTGATGCCTTGCAGGAATCTTAGTAATTTGTACATATGTATAATAGTGTTCTGGTTTTGTTATGTTTTTTTTGTTATTACTTCTTCTTTTAAGGGGTTCGGGTGGTTAGGCACTGGGTATAGTATGAAGAAGTATTTTGCTACCTCTACAGATATACTTTATTTGGTCTCAAAGTCTGTACCTTTGCTCTTATACTCACACTTCACCCTATTTAATCTTTGTGTAATATATTCTCAGCATTCTATATCACACTCTGATTCCTTAACTGTCTCTCAACTTAATTTTGCTTCACTAATTCAACCTGTTAGTTTGTCTCCATGAGCTGGACCATTGATAGTTGGAATGTCAAAGGACTACAAAATCCTGCCAAAAGAAACCTACTACTTCACCTTATCTTTAAATCTCAGGCCAATATATGCTTCTTACAAGAGACACACTTGTCAAAAGAGAGTTGGGACAAATTCTCCTCCAAGAAATGGATTAGAACCATTATAGCAGATGGGGATAGCACAAACTCTAAGGGAGTAGCCATTATAATTAAGAAACAATTTCAGGATACCATAAATCTAATCAAATCCGACAAACATGGCAGGTGGTGCTATTTTACTTCTACTCTCCCTGGCACAACTAATCCAGTTCTTTTTCTTAACCTTTATGGCCCTTGCTCTCAACAACACACCTTCATTCTTGAAATCTATAATATTCTCAGTTCGTTTCCAAACTATCTCTATATAATAGGTGGTGATTGGAATGCGGTAATCAACCCTAACTTAGACCGCACCAGTAACTCGTTATCATATAACTTTCAAGCCTCGGTAGCTTTAGAAGAACTTATTTCAGACTTCTACCTTATCGACACTATTGCATTTAGTAACATCTTAACTAAGGACAATCTATACACCTTCTACTCCAATTGCCACAAATCTTGGTCACGTCTTGATTTTTTCCTAGTCTCCAATTTTTTTTCTAAATTTAACAACACTTTCAGTAGCGAACCGAGATTCCTATCTGACCATGCAAGAATTTCCTTTAAAACTATCTTTACGCACACTGCTTTTTCCTATTCTAACTGGTCTCTTAATAACAATCTTTTACATAGCAAGGAGATTCTAAACAAAATTAACAATACACTTACTGACCTTTATTCTAATCTTGAAAACTCCAACATAGCACCAGATATACAATGGGCAGCGTGCAAGGCAGAACTAAGAGGATTTCTAATCAGTAAAGCCTCATTCTTCAAAAAACTCAGTAAAAAAAAAGAATCTGCCCTACTCATT
Organism: Protopterus annectens; assembly: GCF_019279795.1. NCBI lineage: Eukaryota > Metazoa > Chordata > Ceratodontiformes > Protopteridae > Protopterus > Protopterus annectens. The sequence continues at coordinate 808,848,829 of NC_056733.1, read as the reverse complement.
ACCCTGGCATCTCTTGAAAAAAAACAGAGAACACATCCTGACTCAAAGTTAGAAGATTTAATTAAAACAACACGTAAAGAATTACTTGATCTACACTCTCATAACTACTCCCTTCACGAACAAAGACTTATTGCTACATATTCTGAATGGGCACAAATTCCCTCGAGAACTTTGGCTAGAATACTTAAAAATAACAATGGTGCTGCCAAAATCTCCATCCTCCAATATAAGGAAAAACTTTACAAATCAGATTCTGAAATAATTCAACTATTCCATGATCTTTATTCCGATATCTATAGCAAAAACGACCAAAATTCCTTAAACCCCCAAATAGAAATCTTTCTCAACTCAATTGCTGCCCCTTCCCTTAATTCAGATCAGGTGTCCTTCTTATCCGCTCCGTTTAATATTCAAGAGATTCAAAATGTCATTAATAATCTCAAATTAGGCAAATCTCCTGGCCCAGATGGGTTTACCACTAACTTCCTTAAAACCTTTAGTTTAAAAATTGCCCCTATTCTTCTTAAGATATTCAACTTTATTATAAGAAATGGAATTACCGACCTCCACTGGAATATATCTAAAACGATTTTAATTTTAAAAAATAATCATGACAAAACAGATCCTCACAGCTACAGACCCATCTCGCTTATCAATGTAGATATTAAAATATTTGCAGCTGTTCTGGCCAACAGACTCAAACAGATAATGCCATATATAATTTCTCAGGATCAAGCCGGTTTCATGAGTAACAGACATACATGGGATAATACTTTAATGCTGGACTCACTAATACATTTTACTAAAAGAGATAAAAATCCTTTGTACGCCTTGACTCTTGATGCCTCAAAAGCATTTGACAGAGTAAACTGGGTCTTCTTATTCTCCACCATGACCCACTTCAATATCCCTAAAACCTTTATAGATATTATCAGAATTCTCTATACAAATTCTTATACTTCCTTATATATTAATAAAAAAAGCTCTAACACAATTCTGATTACTAATGGAACAAGACAAGGATGCCCGCTTTCTCCTTTCCTTTTTAATATATTTATTGAACCCTTCTTTCTATATATTGTTCAGAATACACACCACACCATCCCCAGAATTCTGAATACACAAGTTGCCCTATCGGCCTTCGCCGATGATCTAAATCTATACTTTCAGTATCCCAATTCTGACTTACCAAAAATTATAAATGCAATTAACAACTTCTCTAGTGTCTCTAGCCTTCAAATTAATAAGAAAAAATCATTTATTCTCCCAATTAACCCCGGCGCTCATAAACCTTTTTTTTCCCTGAATCCTCCTTTCATATTTCATATAGTATCAAATATCTCGGAATTAATTTTGAACACAACCAAGCCTCTGCTCTTCAAAACAATTTACTAAAATCCTGGGCTACTATTTGCCAAGACCTACAAAGATGGAAACTTCTTAAACTAGCTTTTCTTTCTAAAGTAGCCATTGTGAAAATGAATATCCTACCGAGACTTCTCTACCAATTTAATGCTACCAATATAATGATATCAAATAATCTCTTCCTTAAATTTAACAATAACATCGCAAAATTTCTCTGGTTTCCCAAGAGAGTCAGGATCTCTTATTCTAAACTTACTCTCCCCAAAGAGAAAGGAGGAGTGGGCCTTCCAAATTTTCATCTGTACTACACAATTATCTGCTCAAACAGATTGTTGTCCATTTCATACATGGATTCTAATCCACTCAGCCATACTCCTGCCTGGTTGAAGATATGGCACCGTCATGTCACCTCCAACAAAATCAACCCGAAAGCTATCCCATTTCTCTCCCATATCTCTCTCTATGATTCCAAATTACTCCCCTTATTGAAGCATAAAATTAGGTTATTTCAAAAATTGATCAAGGACATTAACCTTGATAACATTCTCCCCCTTCTACAACCACTACACCTGAATCCAAATCTTAAGATTAACAACAATATGTTTGATCTCTCTAAGTTCTCCCTTATCAAGGACTTTACAGTTTGGGACCTCCTTAAACATAAGTCCCTATCGATCACAGAACTACGTGCATCCCTCAAGGCCAATAACAAATACACAGTTATCCTTCATCAATTACGTGAAACCATTTCCTCTCAAGTTGTCTACATTACACCTGATTCATTGGGAATCAATAAACTATCTGAAATTATCTCTACACTTTTAAATCCCAAAAAAACCATCTCTTCCTCTTACAATATACTTAAACCATTATTAGATAATAATAATTGCCTTTTCTCCACCTTCTGGGACAATCTAGGTTCTCCCATTACGGAAGATCAAAACTTTTAGCCATAAAACCACCCTTGAACTTGCTCCTTCAAAAATTATTATATACCCAATTGATGTTAAATAACAATGCGTATTACTCACCTGTAATACTCATCAAATTTAATCCTAACAACTCCGCCGCTTGTTCTTGTTGCCCTTGCTTGAGAGCAGATCTTCTTCATATTATGTGGCACTGTAATCATTCCTATAAACTATGGTGTTCTCTCAAAGTGCGACTAAAAAAGATGGGTTACTATAACTCCACACTCTCTTGGCAAACAGCCATACTGAATATTCCCCTTTCCAAAATGCCTAACCTTCACCTTCACATTCTCATCACCCTCTGCTCTTTAATCAAACTCTACATCACTAATAATTGGATAGACCGCACAAAATTGTCCTGGCAGGGTTTCAAAGAGATGGCATTAAAATATATACCAGCTCAAAAATTCATTATCAATGGTCCTAGAAAGAAAGCCTATTTCGCCAATCTATGGAATTGCCTAGTAGATGTAATTCTATCTGACTAATACCACACGTTCACTTCATATGTGACATTCCTTTGCAAATTCTGGTCTTATCTATCTTCCCCTACAAATTCTTACCCAACGGGGTGTTTATATCTTTCTTCTTCTTACCTCTTTAATTCTTTCTTTTGATACTGCTCTTATACATTTAGGTAGCATGGGTTTTTATTTTTGTTTTTGTAAATAGTGTTTTTTTTTTACTTTTCTTGGTTAATTAGTAGTTTTCAATGCCTCCAGTAGCTTTATATTTCTCCTATTGCCTTTAATTTTATAATTGTATTCTAGTACTGTATGTAATTCTTTATTCAAGTTCATCCACATGTTTTTCAACTTAGAATGTTTTGTATTTCTATTCTGTCTGCATTGAACTTATTTGGAAAACAATAAAAAAATATTTGAAAAAAAACTTCTCCAGCTACTTCAGGTTGCTCTGTCCTGTTTGCTGATGCAGTGCTACCCACTTGGAGCAATATTAGTAGAGGTGGCAATTTTGTCACCCAGCATGAACTGATGGGGTGGGTGGAAGATATAAATGAGAGGGAGCTTGTTGCACATATTGGCAGGCCTGAAAGGGTCATTCATTCTATTGCAAAGACAATTCCACATCCAGCACTGACCCAAGGAGCTGCTACAGGAGACAGTAATGACAGTTGTGAGGGTGACAACTGGATTCTCACTGTTCTCAACCTGGATGTGGGTGTGCCTCCACTGTCTGCTTCCTATCCACAATCATGGTATTCCCCAACCTTTTGTCACCATCACATTTCTGTCTGTCTTGTATGTCCTGTTTGCAGAGCAGGATCCAGCACTAGGCAACATAGGCAGTCACCTAGGGCCCTATGGCTCAGGAGGGGGGTACACTCTGGCCTGGAGGCTTCAATGATTAAAAATGTAAAGAAAATAAAAATAATAATTCCCCCTTTCA